>NC_051848.1:63690505-63695505 GCF_002237135.1 Teleopsis dalmanni | reverse complement strand
GTTAACCATTTTCAATGCATGCTAATTAATGAAAAACAGTGGTGACTGTAGATTAATCGTGCTCGGCATTATAGAAATGTATTTGCTCTTAACTTAATTTTTAACATATCTACCTACTGCAGCCGGCTTATATAGTAAATTACAAACTTGATTTCAACTTAATTTTGTACAAATTATGATATGATATAATCATCATTAAAAAAAAAAAACAAGCGAAATGAACAAAATCAAAGTCAACTCATTATACTTGCGTGAGGTAATAAGCTGTTCACACAGCACAAGGAAATGTTCATTAACTGCTTATGTGGCTTCAGTAATAACACTTAGAAATGTGTTTGTTGGTTAAGAAGCTTGGAAAGGCACATTTTTGTTTTTGATTATGCATACCCATACCCATATTATGGCATACCCATATTTTAATATATGATGAGCTCTATTTTCCACACATAGGGTTAATATAAAATTTTAATACGGGTATAAGCTGAATTTTTTCTAGAACTTAAGATTAATTTCTTTTTCAATTTCATAACAATAATTTACAAATTAGTAAATTGTTATTAAATCCTAATAATTTTCATTTTCATTATTAAAGTACTATGTTTGTTTAGATTTAGATATATTTTTTACTTAATTTAACATTATAAAAACACTATCATATTTTCGTGCTATCACTAATACATGTGATTACACTCAACTTATGTAAATGTCCGTCCATTCAATATATTATTTAGTGGAAATGATTATAAATTAACGGAAGATAATTAACAATTCAAAATTTACATTTCGGTTGAAATAGTTTCCCAGCTTTAGAAATTTATATGGCTTAATATTACTAATAATGAAAATAGTTAAACTATTAAAAGGGTTTGTGAAGCTATTCACAGAACTTGATCGTATTAATCATTAGACTTAGTTCTAAAATTAATGGGTTTTTTTTTTGTGTTTGCAATTTCCAAGAGATTTAGTTTAGCTTAATTCTTATACTTTTAAAGAGAATATAAAATGAAAATAGGTCTTTCATAATGAAAACCTAACTTAATAACTCATTGTTTCATTAGTTGCAATTAGTTTCCAACTTCATGTCTTTGAAGATTGACAAGCAGTGTCAGCGATCCGACAGCTGTCGATAAGGTTTTGTGTCGAACAAGTAAATGTGGAGCTTGATTGTTGTTTTTATGTAGAAATATATTCTTTTCTGGAATAAGTGTGTTAATAATATTTGAACATGGTTACTAAATAAGTAAACATACCAAGTGTTTGTTTTTGAGTCACATTCACATGTGCATATAGCCGTGCTTTGTACTTCATACCTTAATTTAAGAATTCCCTAAATATAGCAAAAGAAAAGAAACAAAGAATAAGACTACAAAACAAAACCAGTAATGGCTGATTTTAGCACACGATATATAAAGAGATACAAATTATTTTACTTCAAAACGTTGACCCCAGCTCCATGAATGTAAACCATCTGCAAAGTGCGTGTCAAAATATCAAAATATCTGTTCGCAGCATGTGTTCATTCCTTGCAGATCTGAACGCTTGCAGGAAATACTTCTTCGAACTATGAGTTTTGTGTTAAAGAATAAATAAATAATTAAATTATAATTTAGATTAAATTAGTGGTAATTTAAATTACAGTTAACCAATAAATATCTTTTGAACTTCTCTCTCGTTTACAAATTACAACGACAAGTGTTTTATATATATATATATAATATATGTGTACATACGGCTAAAAGTAGGTTAAATAAATATAGTTAAAGTTTTTTTTTTAAAGTTTTTAACTAATTACAAAATAACAGTTTAAACGTTTAGTATCATTATGTTATAAAATTTAAATAATTATTGTTTGCACTTAAATTTAAAAGAATTTATTGGATAACCTAACCTGTCAATAAAAAAATTAAAAAGACGTTGAAGCGTAAGTTAAAGCATTTAAACATATTGTCATCAGATATTGCACATATTTAATGATTACCATTAGTTTAGCATAACTACATTATCTTACGTCGTCGGCACTTAGATTTAACTACGAGTGATGGTGTCAGTTGTTCCCGGCCTTTTTTTTGACCCGGGACCACCGACCACAATGACATTTTTGTTTTTATTAGAGACCACAAAGTTTAAGAATAATAAACTGTGTGAATTTTTGCTTAATATGCCTTATGCATCTCTGGTATAATGTGTATTGAATTGTATAAGTGCTTAGGTATATTATATAGGTATATAATTGGAAAATTTTTATGGTTATTTTCTAATAAGTGAGGTCTCAGTGTGTGCATATGTGTTCTATCCATACTTGTTGATTTTGATTCACCAACTATATTTAACCATCTCGCGGACCAGCGTTTGGAAACCACTGCTCTCTGTAGATTGAAGAAAAAGGCAGCTCGGAACTTATAAAATAGTGTACTAATTTTAATAAGACGTATGCTTTTGTGTAAACTAAATATTTCGGCTGACATGCATAGAGATGTTAGGTTATGAAACTTTATTGAAGCACTAACAATGCCATGTTACAACATAATAAGTTTTAGTTTACGTTACTAGTGAAACACTATATATGATGTTAACAGACAGTTTTCTATAGCTCGACGACATTATTTAAATTAGGCTAGGGGTTAAACCGGTGATCATAAGCACTTACTTAAGCCTATTGGCCCATAGATAAATTTATTTTAATGGTACAAGTTCTTCTTCAACCCTACAAACTAGGATTTTACTGTAGTAATCAGTCCTAAATTTTTTATCACAATGAGTTCTTTTTAATTCTTTTTGATGAAGGAACAAAAAATAATGTGGAATATGGCATACGGTAGATGTGGAATTAAATTGTTCCTGTCTGATTAGGAAGTACAGTACAACAATGCACTCAGATTGACAATTACTCAGGCATTGTCAGTCTGTGATCATTTGTTAAATAATTGATTATTTCAATAATTTCTAATGTACTAAAATTCTCGTCATTAATTTTATTTTTTAAAAATACAAAACAGAACATACAATTTAATTTTACAACAAGCGGACTCCGTTTGTCTTTTGCCAAGATTATATATTTATTATTCGAGCTTTGTAATTCTAGATAAAAACTTAAGTGGTAATATCTAAAACCATCTGTTAGAATGATGTTTTAACAAAGCTGTTTTAATAAAATGTATAAAAATGAGAACCATATTGTTTTAAACAATAACAAATGAATCAGAGTTTATTACAAATAACTTACGTGAATGGTCTATTAGATCTATAAGGTCGATAGTATCAACAAAGCGTCTAGAAAAGTTATTGTGAAAATAAGCTTGTCAGGAAGCAGTAACAGACAGCAACTACAAACTATAAACATTGGTAATTACTATTTGAAAGGAGTAGGTAAGGTAAGCTTTGATTTGCCTACGTGTAGATATAAGTTAATTTATTTTATAAGCAAATAAATCATATTTTGTTGGTCTTAAAATCTTTAAATTTCTGTAACCTATGGCGCCGATATTTATACAATGACAACCGATGACAAGGAATCGCTGCCAATATTTACATAGTGTTTTCTGCCCAAATCGTGACGTTTATAAAATCATACACTTAAAATCAACGAGAAAGTATGCCGCTGACAATTGAAGAGCAGAGTGTGAAATATGCAAAATTAAATATATTGAGATGGACACCAAATAGTGTAACAGTAGATATAAGCCGGCTCTAGTAAAATATGTTTGACTACAACCAAGCATAAACCAGGCAAAAGATAAAGAACATTTCTTATTGAAATGATAAGTTCATTTCAGGCTATGGCGCTAGTTAATGAAGTTAATGAAGACTGTGATATGTGTGAAATCATACAGATTGAAATTGATACGACATGGAATAAGAATAGATGTGAACCGACCTCAGTAAAATATATCTGAATTTAATTAAGCGAAAACCAAAAATAATTTAAAAAATAAAGCTACCAAAAAGCATTTCTCTTTAACATGAGTAGTCCATCCTAGGCTGTGTCGCTAGGTACTGAAGATAATGATCGATAAAACTTCAATGGAAATTGTGAATGGCACTTAACTTTTAGATATAAGTAATTCCGTCAAAATAGACAACTCAGACTTTATAAAGTGTATAAATTTTAATGAGACTTTTAGATCTGGGTATATTTTTGCTTGTATATTTCTGCGGAAACTAGCTATTTCGATTATTAACTTAAAATATATCTTTACTACGCTGAGTTATCATAATAAGAAAAAACTTGTTTTCAATTCGAAAATATTTAGTACGACCTTTGGGTAAGTTCAAACTAAACTTACCCAAAAGTTTCCTGGACAGCAGAGTTAACCAATCTGTTAGCTTTGAATAAATAGTTATGGTCTGTGTTTTGCAGTGATTATTAAAGAATTTTTTAAAGTGATTAGCATTATTCTATTGTGGCACTGCGATATACTACGATGTATTACAATTTATTATGTACAATAGCAATTATTATAATAACTTGAGCATTTATTATGATGAGTCTAGCATATATTATGATAAATTTGGCATTTATTATGATACATTTAGCATTTATTTTGTTAATTTGACGTTGTTGTATATGTGTTGAATGAGTGAAAATTATACACATATGAATGTACACAATTTGTTGTACACTTGTATATTGTTGTTAATATGTACGTATATATATTTAGTATTATTATGAGAAAATTTTTAGTGCACTTGTAAAATATTTTTATTTCTTTTATTTTCAGGGCAATAAGAGCATTTCAACAATTATTGTACTTGAATCCTTGTTTTTCATGTGCGAATGAGGCTCATTTGCGTCTCGGGTTTATGCTCAAAGTAGTTGGTGAATATAAAGCATCATTAAAGCATTATCAATTAGCGTTACTTGATATATCACCGTCAACATTCACCCAACTTCAGAGTAAGTTTTGATCATACATAAATTATTTATACTTTCATCCGATTATCATACTTATAAGTAGAAATTATATCTAGTTGCGGATTAAAATGTTGCATGGTACATATAT
>NC_051848.1:63681047-63690405 GCF_002237135.1 Teleopsis dalmanni | reverse complement strand
GAACTAGACTCGATAGAAAGACTCGCTTGCACAAACGTGGCGAATTGTATATTATGTTTGCTCTCTGATCTCTGCAAATGTTTCCAATTGAATAATTCGTAAACAAACAAAATGATCGAACTTACTTAGAAGAGAGATCATGCAGATATTTTAACATTTGAGTAACATTGTGGTCATTCGAATCAATCACCACCATTTGAGGTAGTTTGAGGGCTTATAGACAGTAACGGTCAATTGTCGCTCTCTAGTAGTGTTTCTAGTGCGAGACTTCAAAGTAAATGTGAATGTATATCACGAAAAAGTTATGGAAAATGCGTTAGTGAAGCCGTGAAAAAATATTTCAATAAGATGGAAAGTTATTTTTAACAAAATTTTTCGCTACTACACAAACCGAGTGCCAACGAACAATGGTAGAGGGATAATGTCACACACTTCAATTTGACGGATTAGTGTCATTCACGTAGACCATATATTAACACAGTCCAGTTGTTGGTATAATTTATATAGCTACTTGAGTTCAGCTCAAAAAAAAAGATCAAAGTATAGATGTAATCAAAAAAACACTATTGTATCATTAGATAAAAATTTTGCAGATTCACATTCGTATATTTTGTAATTCGTTCGAGTAGCTTTGGCGGACTAGAACTTGAGCAGTAGTTCACGTTAAAGGCGGCTTTATCAAAAATTCCTAAAATTTAATGATTTTCAAAGTTGTTTATTTAAAAAAAAAACAAAAAAATTTTTATTTAAAATAAAGTACCAGAGCGTTCTGAGATTTTGAAGTTCAGTTGGGTCACCTGTATATCCAGTATTCCTGACAAATATTTGTATAGGAAACTACTAAAAACTTTAGAAATTAATGTTGCTTATTTAATTGAAGTTTACTCTTGATATGCTTAATAAGGCTGACACGCGGCATTCAGAAAGATTCATTGATCCTGAACACAACAAAGTTGACGCTTAACCTTAGCATAAACAATATTAAAATCAGCACTGAACTTCTTACAGGACTCTGTAGACTTGATTATCACATGAAGAATATAGGTGCGGTAGAAAGTGATTCCTGTCGAATTCATCATGAGGAGAAGGAAACTTCAGAACATATTCTATGCAACGGCGAGAATAGTCCAGCGGCGACTATCTTGAAAGCGGGATCTTAGTCCCAAATCAAATGTGTAAAATTAAGCACACACCAATTACTAGATTTATAAATAGTCTAGAAATGTTCTAATTGAGCACATAATAGATCTTTTAGGTTGTGGTGCATTCATAGTCTATTATTTAATAAGTCCGGAGACCTTTTTACGACATTGACATACGACATAAAGTATATAATATTTAATAAAATAAAATTTCGGATAATGCTTGAATTCTATTGAAAAATCGAACAAAAATTTTTGATCTTCCAACATTAGAAATAAAGATTAGAGAAACTAGAATTTTTGTTATAAGAAGTATCAGAACAATTATAAACTTAATTAACAGCTTTAATTTCACCCCGATCTAAATAATATTAAACATTGAACATGATATATCCAATTTTCACTAAATGTATTTATAAACAATAAAGAAAACACAGATTTGTTAAGTTATATGGCTGCCGTAAGATATAATATACCAATTTCAGTGATTTGTCAAGAACCAACATCAATAATTCTATGCTCAAAACATAATTTATTTAACTTGAAAATTATGAGTCCAATTTTATGATAGCAGCCCAACATTCATGATTAGACTTAGTCTCGTTTATCTGGTCAAAAATAGATACTTTGTGGGGCTGTACTTTGTGGGGCTTGAAAATAAGTATAAAACTATGTGAAAAATTTAATATACCCTTTTATTGTACAATACAGTAACAACTTATAGCTATTTCAGTCGGACAGCTCTGTTAGGTCGATAAGAAAAAGGGTCTCGAAGATTTTAGTTTTTCTCCTTGCCAAAGATGAACATAGACACATGAAGTGAAGCACAAAAACCTTCTCATTCGCAGAGCCACAACCTCTACAATAGTCGTAGACCCAGATTCATGTTGAGTTTCATATTGGGTTTCATATTGGATTTTATATTACATATTTTGAAAAATAAACCAGGGAAGGAGATATACCGTATCTTAAAATTGTCATACCACTTTTTGAATTCTTAATTTCATGTCTTTATATTTAAATACCTTTTTCTCGATTTCCTTCGCCATTTTAAGATGTTTTTCAAATGTTTCCATATCGATTTCCGTTCCAATTTTATAAGCATCGAAGAGTTCTGTAGATAAACGATTTTATTACTGTTTATATAAAAGAAATTAAATAATCTAAATTTCGTACCTAAAGCACTTGGCGATATCAAATCATTAGAATTTTTTCCTCCTCGCTCCTTCACAGAATTCTTTAAGTATTGTGCCCACGACGAGAGTTTCGCATAGCGACTATTACTCAATATAAGCTCTTTGTCACTGATAAGTTGTTGATATTGATGAAGTTCAGCTTCTTCACGTTTTCTATTGGAACTATTTTCCAACTTAGAATTAGTGCTACTGCGCTTAGTATGCAAAAATCGATTTGTAAAGCTTGGTTTCGTATGATTACGGGTGGCCTTAAGTGGTGTGCCCTTTGAATTCTTTTCATTACTATTCTGACTTTTGCGTGATGGACGTACATTCTGCTGACATCGCTTGTATTCGATCACTACTGGCGGCAGCTGACGTTCGTCATAGGAAGATTTTTGGTATATACGTTTATCAGCATTGCTGCTACGGTTGCTATCATCTGCTACACTTTCAGTATTTTGTACAGTATCTTCTGTATTCGCCCTTTGGTCTGATGATGTGGTAAACCAATCTACAGCATTGCTATCATCTTCAATATAACTGTTCGGAGATTTTATTATGGCTGATATGGAATTTTCCCTAGTAGTATTTATTTGAAAATCATCATCACGTATATTTTCGTCTTCTTCTTCTTTTAATTGATTGTACGCTAATAAAAATTTATTTGAATCAATTTCATCGTTAGCAATTGATAATGAGGCATCGGCAAGCTACAATAGAAGGAAAAAAACTTTATTAAAAAAACATGCATTAAATTGTGATCTTTAAATTGTACTTTATCGGTGGAATCTACAGCTGAACCCATGCATTCATCATTGACTTCAATATAACCATCGACTAACCGCCTATAACCACTGACTAGTAGCCCAAACTCACGTTCAACCTCTTGTCCGAAATCGCCGATTATATCAACAGGTGTTATGCCAAGAGAAATTTCATCTCGCGTTATATCGTTCGGACGAATAGGGACGTGAGATTCCATATTTGCAACAAAACCACATTTCATTGAAATGATTTGTTTCTGTTCGCGATTGAAATCATATTCTGATTTTTTTGGTGTGACAGTTGTTGCGCCGATCTTATTACTTCGTGCAAACTGTGGACTAACACCATTTAATAAATCCGGTCGGTTTTCTTTCTTCGTTGGGAACTCTGCGCTTAGATTATAATTCTTTTGTAAAATATCTGGTGTAATACAGTGTACATTATATGAACTTGGTCTTAGACTCTGATCGTAGTCGTGCTCCCCCTGTTGTTGCTTGTCTCCTTGTAACGTATTTGTTAGAAGTGTTATAGGCTTAAAGTTCTTCTCATTAGGTGGTTCAAAAAGACTTAATGTAGTTTCTAGATTATTAGGCAAGTCATCTATGTGATTTTCGCTTACATTTGTATTGTGATTATTATCACCAAATTTATTTTTAGCTGTTTCATTGTATTCGATTTTATCTGTTTCCTTTGCGATTGGTTGCTCAACTTTAGCTATCATATCATCATTATTGTTGTTATTATTATTTTCCGGTAGGACGTCATCATCAAAACTATCGGCACTCAATTCCATTTCGTAGTCCGATATATCACTATCATAGGAATCAAATGGTGTGCTACTAATAAAGTGTTCAGATAAAGTGTGTGCTAAGTGCTGAAAACCCGGATAATTAGGATTAATAATGCCGCGTGGAAAATATGAACGTTTCTTTGGTGTGCGTAAAGATATACTTGACGACGAGGGAGAAGTTAAGTATTCATCTAGAAAGGAAAGCAGACTTGAAATTATTCACATATAATTTGATAAATATTATTTTTTTTAATTAGATTGAGTGAACTAATTCATGTTCATCTCATTTAAGAAATATGATATAGTAAGATAATATTTATGACGTTACCTAGCTTCAAATATTTAAAAATCGATAACTTGTGTCTTAAGTTTTGGTAATTCTATTATTGATCAAATTTGTCAAGTTATTAAAGTATATTTAAAAGTCTATAAATATATCAATAAAAAAAAATACTATATTTTAAATTGATTATATATTATTATTAATACATATATATATATATATATATATATATTCTTATATATTATTGTTGCATACAAGATTATTCTACGTTTCGAGAAACGATGGATTGATGGATTCATTTTCCATATTTATTGAGATGAAATGTTTCCAAAGGATTCCAAAAAAATTTTAGTCAGTAAAATTTCTTATCTCAAAAACGATTTATTTAACCCATTTTAGCCTATTAGATATTAAGAAAGTGTAGACACGTAAACTATTCTAGCGCGAAAGATATCACCATAAATTTGTTTTTACAGTAAAGCGGAAAGATGAACCTACAACATAAAAATAGAACAACATTATTTTTACCTGGTTAAATATAGTTTTTCACAGCTGGAATTATGATTTTTTTTTGTCGGAAACTGCTTGGGAAACATGCTGCCGAATATTGAGAAATAAGAAAAACCGAGAACCCCTCACTATTATTAGGCAGGTTAATGTGACCCTTTATGCAATAGAGATGCAAAATATGTGATATTGATAGAAAAATTTTCACACTGACTCTTGTCGGGTATTAACATACTCGACAATATAAAATCATGTTGAATAGTTATGTCTATATTTTCAGATATAACCCAATTATCATCTATTCATTTGCAAGTGCGTAAAGGTGTCATTGTATAATATATTTAACATTCAAGAAGAAGAATTTGTTATTTTTAATCACATATCATTTTTATATATTATATTTATTTTACTTTTTTAATATTTATATTAATATTTTATATTATTATTATATTATTTATATTTATTTTTACATATTTATCATTTATACATATTAATAATTCTTATAATTAAATATATATATAATATATACATGTATTATTATACTATTATGTATATATACATCATATGAATGAAAGATTGTAGACACAGTGATTTATATTTATTTATATATATTTATAATAATATTTATATATATTAATAATTCTTATAATTGAATATATATATAATATATGCATATATGTATTTTTATACTATTATGTATATATATATAATATGAATGAAAGATTGTAGACATAGTGATTTTCTTTATCGCACTTGGAAGTTTATACACAAAATTGTTATAAAATACACTATATACAAATATTTTATAATACTACTTATTATTATATTATATTATATAAATTATTAATAATTTATTTAATATTATAGATTATATAAATAATCTCTATTCTACAACTTTTTGCAATAATTTAATATGGCAATATAAAAAATCTTATATATATACTACATCTGCATGCAAACTTATAAGGGGCACACCTAAAATAATTGCAAAAGTGGTAACCAGAATAGCCTTTCCTTAACCTAAATGGCTATGACACATAATAATATATTCTCCCAATATCAAGACGAACAAGTGTAGACCTGTTTTCGTCAGTCAATGTGAACGATTGAATCATAGGATATATGGCAAGAAAGGGTGACTAGCATGAGTGACTAGAATGGGTAAATAAAATGGGTGACTAAAATAGGTGTCTAGAATGATGGTTAATAGCTGAGAACTTTATCAAAATTGTTAAGGTTTTTCTTTAAGAATTATAAATTACTGTTTGTTTTCTTTGAAAAAGTGTATCATTTTCAATACAACCTTGTGACGAGTTTTAGAATCTCGTCACAAACAAACAACAAGAAAATAAAATAAACAAAAAAAAAAAAAAACAACAATAGAATTAAGGTATTTTTAGTTAAATATAATTTGTTTATTATTAGTTAAGTTACACATAAAATAAAATATTAGTATAAGGTAGTAATAAAAATTAAGGTATGAATAAGTTTAAAATTAAGGTATTATTAAATTAGTATATAAAATCAGTATCATTAAGTTAATATTAATTTAATAAAAATTAAAAGCAATTCCTTTTAAAATATAAATTAAGTAATAACACACCTTTTTGTTTGAGGGTAACTATTTTGTAAAATTTTAACAAATGTGCAGCAACAGTAAGCATACCAGACGCAGACACTTAGAATGGACAATAACAAAGCTGTACAAAGTGCACTCAACAATTAGAAGTCCCGTTTCCAAAATCCGTATAAAAGGAGAAGCAAAGTAAAACACAGGGACTTGGCCACAGCATTTCGAGCAGTGCACATCACCAGAGAGACTTGGCCACAGCACTTCGAACAGTGCACATCACCAGAGACTCTATGGCAGGCCACGAAGCAGAACACTTGACAGAGCCAGAGCAAGTGTATAAACAGGTAATTAAAAATATTTAAATAACATTTTCCTAGTCCATCAGTGCCCTATCGGTAACACTGTTCCTTAGCAACGCAGCCTTGGGTAGCGTTGGTTCCAAGCTCATCAGTGTAGCCCAATCGGTAACACTGTTCCTAAGCAACGCAGCCTTGTCGGTAGCGTTGGTTCCAAGCTCATCAGTGTAGCCCTATCGGTAACACTGCTCCTAAGCAACGCAGCCTTGTCGGTAGCGTTGGTTCCAAGCTCATCAGTGTAGCCCTATCGGTAACACTGCTCCTAAGCAACGCAGCCTTGTCGGTAGCGTTGGTTCCAAGCTCATCAGTGTAGCCCTATCGGTAACACTGCTCCTAAGCAACGCAGCCTTGTCGGTAGCGTTGGTTCCAAGCTCATCAGTGTAGCCCTATCGGTAACACTGTTCCTAAGCAACACAGCCTTGTCGGTAGTGTTGGTTCCCAAGCCATCAGTGTAGCCCAATCGGTAACACTGTTCCTTAGCAACGCAGCCTTGTCGGTAGCGTTGGTTCCAGGTTCATCAGTGTAGCCCTATCGGTAACACTGTTCCTTAGCAACGCAGCCTTGTCGGTAGCGTTGGTTCCAAGTTCATCAGTGTAGCCCTATCGGTAACACTGTTCCTTAGCAACGCAGCCTTGTCGGTAGCGTTGGTTCCAAGTTCACCAGTGTAGCCCTATCGGTAACACTGTTCCTAAGCAACGCAGCCTTGTCGGTAGCGTTGGTTCCAAGTTCATCAGTGTAGCCCTATCGGTAACACTGTTCCTAAGCAACGCAGCCTTGTCGGTAGCGTTGGTTCCAAGTTCATCAGTGTAGCCCAGTCGGTAACACTGACTCTTTAACAACGCAGCCTCGTCGGTAGTGTTGGTTCCAAATCCACCATTAGTTAGAATTTTTTTATTGTTTCAGGAATTATAATAATTCTTAATATTTATAATATATATTGTTAGCAAATAAGCTATAAATATTGTAAAATAAATTTCGGAAAAGATAAATAAAGAAATTAAAACAATTAACTGGCTTTAAAATTATTATTCGAACGATTCAGGGTTATAAGAAATATTCTTGTAACGACTCTGGGATCCGGCGAGCAAAACCTCGGCTGGTAAAAAGGTTCTTTACAAGTGGCGCCCGAGCAGGGACCCTGAATACAACGTAGGAAACTTCGTAATATAATAATGAGTAAGGAGGATCCGATTTTAGCACGAACCTGGTTGGTCACATCACAGAACTCTTAACTCGAATGAAACGAATTTAAGAACTCTGGAAGGAAAAAAAATATATCAACGTATATCACACGTGGAATACAAAGGGGCAGATATGAGTCCTACAATGCGCTCATCCATTCAAACAATAGAACATGTGGAAAAATGGTCCTTCAGATATGACGGTGGTGAGGATCCATTGAGTTTCATCGAACACATAGAAGAACTGGCAGACAAGTATAGCATCGATGTAAACTTAATTCCACGCACAATGCCCTTACTTCTCGAAAATAATGCACTAATATGGTATCGCAACAACAATTGTCGTTGGCAGTACTGGACACATTTCAAGGTTGATTTTCTAAAGTTTTTTATCCCGTCTAGATTCTTTAAGCAAAAACAAGAACTACTGCAATCCATAGCCGTCGAAGAACAACAGCAGCAAGTTAATCAACAACGACAGCCACAACAGCAGACTAATCAACAGCAACAGCAGCAAGTTAATCGACAACAGCAGCAGCAGCAACTACAAGATACGCTAGAACACGGCGTACAACAACAAGATCCAAGACCTACCAAAGTGAAAATACAGCGAGATCCAAGTCCTATCAGAGAAAAAATAAAGCAAGATCCGAGACCTACCAAAGTGAAAATACAACAAGATCCGAAATCTACTAGAGCACCAAAGTTACAACAATACCGAGATCCAAGTCCTATCAATACAACACCTAGCCGAGATTCACAGCAACCACAAGACACGCTAGAACACATCGTACAACAACAAGATCCGAGACCTATCGAAGTGAAAATACAGCAAGACCCGAGACCTAACAAAGGGAAAACACAGCAAGATCCGAGACCTATCAAAGTAAAAATACAAGATCCGAAATCTACTAAAGCACCGAAGTTACAACAATACCGAGATCCAAGTCCTATCAATACAACACCTAGCCGAGATTCACAGCAACCACAAGACACGCTAGAACACATCGTACAACAACAAGATCCGAGACCTATCGAAGTGAAAATACAGCAAGACCCGAGACCTAACAAAGGGAAAACACAGCAAGATCCGAGACCTATCAAAGTACAAAAGTTACAACAACTACAAGGTACACAAAAGCAAATAGTACAACCGCAAATAAAATTTATTGAAACACAACAAGGCCAACAGGAACAATTACCATACCAAATTAAGGAACGTTGTCTCGAAACAGATGACAAAGTCAGCACAAAAAACCAGCAACGGCAAACGAAAATTTGTTGTACAACCCAACCGGAGAACGATCAGATTGTCACCACGGCCCAAGACGAATTTTATAAAATATTCAAAAGTCCGAAGAAACGTTACAGAAGCCAAGCACTATAATTTACGACCCAGAGCATGGAAACCACAGATTGGCGATATGGTTTTAGTCAAAACACATCCGCTATCCAACGCTCAGGCTCATTTTGCTGCAAAACTAGCCCCAGAACCACCGCACGCAGAACTTTGGGAACGGATACAGAGGGACGCTCAAAAGTTAAAACGGGGCCGTCGCCATGTTTTTTATGTGCAAAATCAG